>NC_056734.1:733227980-733242980 GCF_019279795.1 Protopterus annectens | reverse complement strand
TGCTTAGCACCTGAAAGCTCTTTACTGATATTTGCTGCAGACCGCTTTAGTTTTAGTTTCTTTCAGTCTCATTTTAGTTACCCAACTGTTGTTGCTCGTTTTAAACTCTGCTCACTGTGACCTGCAGCTTTGTGCTTGCTAGTGAATTTGTTAATGTGTTGAACAGCTAGCATTGGAAGAAAGATGCCCACTGTACTATAGTAGATGTTGTTTATTCAGAAAGATTTTTATATATCTTTGCTGCAGTCATTTTATTTTCTTTTGTTTGAAAGTTGCTTTAAATGCTTTTGACAGGGTCAGCCTGTGTTATATCCTACGGGCTGATATCAGTTTAAACCAATACCCATTGCAAGCAGCATGTGTGGTATGACACACATGTGGAGAGAACATGCAGAATACATTTGTTACATTTGTGTGGTATTTGGCATTTGTTTAGCCCAGTGGCCTAGAGGCTCAGCTATCATAATGTTTCAATAATTCTTGGCAGATTCTTTTTGCCACATTTATCATAGGAGTCCTGATGGAGAGATGAAAATTCAACAAGCAAAGGATAGTAGTAGTGCTGAAATTGAATTAATCCTCAAGTCTTGGTGAGTACCTTCGTGAGGTGGACCCTGTTTTTCACAAAATCTCACCAAGGCGACACTGATATATAGACTGTATTTATATAGCATATATCATGGACAGAAGTAAATCAAAAATAAAAAAAAGATAGCTGGGTGCACAAGACCCAGGATAAAAAAGTGCCCAATCTGGGTAGGCACACTGGTGCCAGGACCGGAAAAAATGACAGTGTAGAATCCTCAAAATACGGAAACATTCCTACAATGGGGCCAGGCCAGGCTTAGGGGGAGGATGGCCCCCCTGTTGTAGAAGGAAGCAGCAGTTCACAAAAATGACAAAAATTGATTGGCCAAAGAAGAGCCATAAAGACGATAGAGTGGACTATTGATTATAAGAAAGAAATGATCTATTGTTACTATTATGTAAAAAGCTCAGAATTTCCAGATGCAAGATATATAAAATGATCAAGAGAGTAATTAGGGGAAAGAAAAAGACTTCAGCAGGAAAAACTGTCACAAGCTTCAAATAAAAAATTGTGTTCATTAATACAACAGACTTTTGAAAAACAGTATATAGATCAAAAAACTTTGATGTCTTTGGAAAAAGAAGCCCCTGAGGAAGTGAGAAAATATAAACAACACAACCTAGAGATATTTAAAAAAATATAAAAAAGAAATATGGACATGGCAAAAGAAAGAGAGATTTGATACAGTGCAATATTTATACAAAGGAGAAAGCCAAGTTAACTAATATAGAGAAGATAGTCTCAAAGATATTCGAAGAGAAATACAGGCAAAGGCATCCAGATATGGAAAATTTCACAATAAAAGATTAATAACACAAAAACATAATGTAGAAAAGACTATTAGTAAAGTAAAGGTTAAAGAAATAGAAGCTGAAGTTATGGAGTGCCTGCAAAGTGAAGGATTTAGTGTAGAAGGTCTAAGACAGATTACATCACAGTATGCTGGAGTATGTCCCCAGAATAAGGAAAAGCAAGAAGACCAGGAGACGTGAAGAAGAAATATGGACAGGGGAAAGGAAAAGAGAATTAATATGGTGTATTATTTATGCAAAGGACAAAGTAAAACTAACTAATACAAAAAGAGCAGCACCAAAGATATTTGAAGAAAAATGTAGGCAAAGGAATCTGGATATGGAAAACTTTACAATACAAAAAATAAGAAGACTAAGAGGAAAAGTAGAAAAAGAGATGAGTAATGGAGAAGTCAAAGAAATAGAAATTGAAGTAATGGAACAGCTGCAAATAGAAGGATTCAGTGTAGAAAATGAAATGCAGAAAGCACCACAACAGGATAGAGCAATGTATATCCAAATTAAGGGGAAACCAGTGGAACAGGAAGTAACTGGTCAGGTGCTATATCAAGATATTTTGCAGTCTTCCACAGGAAACCAGTATAAACGGTCATTTGAAGCTAGACAGCAAGGAAAGAAACAGGAAACTGTGGAAACTCTGATGCAGTCAATGTTGAGGAGTGATAGGCCAGTGAGTTCCCATATGACAGAACAACAGATGATACAGGATGAAATTGAAGAGAATGTGCCACAGGAAGATGCTATAGAAATATCTATAGAATGCCCGCAGGAAACAGAAAACAAGGGATGTGCCCTCAGTATGGAAGAAAATGAGTTAAGTGAAGAGTTGCTTGATTTAATAGACAAAGACAGATATTTCAAGATCAATGAAGAAATAGATTGCAGAAGGTTAATAAAACCCCAAAAGTCCGAAGCTTGATAAAACAAATGAACACAGTAATTAGGACTGTCCATAGAGATCCATGTGATATAACAGAAGTAAACAGAATATATTACTGTGCTGCTAAATTAATAACTGATAAAGTTCGACCACAGGAACACAGGGTAGCAAGGGAAAAGAGGGGCCAAAAGCGAATACCATCATGGAAATATCGAACAGTGAAAACTATAAAGCAGCTAGGACAAGAAGTGTCATTGTTCGAAGATTATAGAAAAGGGAATAGATCAACAAAAATAATATGAAAGATAGATGTGATAAAAGCAATGTGCAGTATAAGAACAGACTAGGATCTATTATGCACTGTTGGAGATAAACTAAAAATTTCAAAACAGGCGGAAAGACTTAGAAGATACAAAGATAAATATAAGGGAAAAGCACAAAATAAGCAATTTATTGATGACCCCAAAAAAGTTTTATAGAGAATTGGGAAATAAGGTAAAAGGAATTGAAAGACCGCCAAAAAAAAAGAGGAGGCAGATACATTTTGGAGAAGTATCTATGAAGATCCTGTGGAACATAACAAAGATGCTAAATGGATAGAAAAAGTAAATGAAAAAATAAGAAGTTTGAAGGTTGAGGATATGAAATGGGTTGAAATAGCCAGAGAGACTGAAACAAAGTTAAGAAAAGCCTCTAACTGGAAAACCCCAGGCCCAGATGCAGTACCTAACTTTTGGCTTAAAGTATTAACTTCTTTGCACGAGGATCTAGCCATGAGTAAGAACTATTTATATGCACATCCTGAACAGACACCGCACTGGTTAGCAACAGGGAAAAACAATGCTCTTACTTGAGTGAACCTGCAAGCCACCCTAAAAATTATAGTCCAGTAACTTGTCTTCCGATAACATATAAACTATACACGGGAATTGACGCAGACAGAGTTTATAGTCATTTAGAAGAAAGCTCAATTATGGCAGTAGAAAAAAAGGGCAATGAAAGAAAGTCATATGGAACAAAGGTTCCTTTGTTGTTAAACAAGGTTATAGTGGAGAACTGTAAGAAGGGGAAGAATCTAAGTATGGCATGGATTGACTGCAAAAAAGCATTTGACAGTATCCCACATTCATGGATAAAAGAGTGCTTAAAATGTATAAGATACACCCTACACTGATTGATTACATTACAGTAACCATGAAACAGTGGCAGACCACTTTGCATTTAAGCCATGATAAAGGACAGATTATTATCCCAGGGATAAAAATCTGAAGGGGGAAATTCCAGGGTGACTCTCTGTCACTTTTGCTATTCTGCCTTGCCATTAATCCATTAAGCTGTTTACTTGTGCCTATATCACGTTATCAAAAGTTTACTTAATCGAATCAATAAAGGTCGAACTTTATTGATCGATTAAGTAAAACATCAAATAACATAAAAAAAATTAAAAAAAAAAAAACTAAATGGCATAGGCAGGGGGGCAAGCTCCCCTGCTCCCTCCACACCCCCCTACTTAAATATACCAACTCTGAGACTGCACTACATTGACGTAAATGGAAATCTCCCCTTACGGAGATTTCCGTTTACTTGCACGATGTTCTTCACTTTTGATATTGTCGTGCAGACAATATCAGACTCGATATTGTCAGCTTACGACAACGTGAAGTAGACCCGTTTACTTAACAGCTTAGGCCATGGCTACAATTTGGCTTCTAGAAAACAACAAAGTCTAATGACTTCTCATCTTCTCTTTGTTGATGATTTAAAACTATATAGCTCATCAGATGAGGAACTGAAAGCACAACTGCAGGTTGTCAAAACTTTTTCAGATGATATTGGAATGTCATTTGGTCTTGATAAAAAAGGAAAACTGCAGCACCAAAAAAACATCAATTTGGAACAAGAATGTGATATAAAAGAACTTGAGCAAGAGGGATAAATACTAGGGAATTGATGAAGGATCAGCAGTAAAACATGAGCAAATGCAAATAAAGCTCAGCAAGGAGTACTTTAGAAGACTTAAATTAATCCTGAAAACAGCGTTGACATCTAGGAACAAAATCCAAGCCATAAATCAATTTGCTCTTCCTGTCCTAAATTATAGTTTTGGAGTGATTGACTGGCCCCAAAAAGTGTTGGCTAGATTGTATATTAAAACAAGAAAGATGCTTCATGCTCACCAAATGATTTATAAAAATCAGTGTATACCAAGATTATATATTCCCCATTCCCAAAGAAGGATGGGCCTCCTTGAAATTGATTACATGTATAGATCTGCAATTGTGGGACTCCACACATATTTACTGACCTCACAGGATCCAAATGTAGTGAAAATTTTGAAACACGAGGAGAATAAATCTAAGATGAGATCTCTGCTTAATTTAGCAGAAGCATATCGACGTCAAGCAGGAATGGAAATCAAACCAGAAGTAGATAAAAAACAGGCAGCAACTGAATGTGTAAAAAACAAAAGAAAGAATACAAGGTATCTTATATTTATTCTCCTCATGTTTGAAAGACCAGATGAGAAGGCAAGAAATGTGAAAAAAAACATAAATATAGTTGCAAGCATAGAAAACTTCTGGAAGAGCCTCATGTTGATCAAGAACAAATGCAGGAATGCTTAAGGAGAGATGAATTCACATCAAGAAATGAAAGGTTAATATTGGCAGCCCAAGACAGAGGGCAAATCCTTTGTCTTAGTAAAAAACACTTGATATTAATTGATTCATTTAAACCTGGCAGTTTATCGGCATTCAGCCTAATCTGCCAGAGTGTCTCTTTACACTCTAGTAATGTCTTGATGTCACTGCTAAAATCATCAACAGAAATAGAATCTAATACAAACAAAACAATTTCTTGAAATCTTTACATGTAACAGTGTGCTTAAGCAAAGCATTAGAAAAAATCCTTCTTCTTGATGGCTAACAAGTGTTCATAGATTCTTCTTTTTAAATGCCTAATAGTTTTGCCTATATAAAAACAACATGATTCAGAAATAGCTGCATACGCCACATGGTCAGATGAACAGTCATACCTCTTAAGAAATTTTCTTTTTTTGTATTAGATTCTGTTTCTGTCAAGGATTTTAATGGTGACATCAAGATACTGCTAGAGTGCAAAGAGACACTCTGGCAGATTATTCTGAATGCCGATAAACTGCCTGGTTTAAATGAATCAATTAATATTAACTGTTTTTTACTAAGACAAATGATTTGAAGGTGGGATTTTTATGGTATTTTAGTCTTAAATCAATTGCTAACAAGTAATCCTCTTAACCAAACTTAACTGCATGCACTTTAGAGCATGAAAGAATAGTAACTAATAGTATTATGATTTTGGGGCAAAGCCCACTTTTAGATTGTTTTCATTGGTTGTCTTTATCACATGTTACTTGAATTTCTTTTTCAGGTGTGTGTGTTTTACCAACTTTTCTGATGAAGTTCTTGTTGAAACATTAAAGAGAACGAAAAAAACAAGAAAAAAATGTTCACAGGTTCTTTTTCAGCTAGAGTTGCACCTTGTTTTTTTTAGTATACTAGGGTATCACATTGCAGGACAGCATATAGCAAGATAACACTGTAAACACAGTCTTAAGTAAAAGCAGAATGGCTCTACATATAGATATATACTTATATATGTATACACATATATGTATATTGCTTACAAGGATATCACTATGGTATATAAAATAAGACAGGATAACACTATATAACACAGTCTTACATAAAATTAATAAAATTTTTAAACATCTTTATAAAATAATAAAATTTTAAATTGTAGCAAAGATTTACAAATATTACTAGAAAAAAAAAACATAGCAACAGTTTGCTTTATTATCATTATGCAGTATAAATGTATATTTTCTTTTTAATATTTTTGAGTCTGTCCAGGATTGCATAAGTTGCTCATTTCCAGCCTCCCCTTAAATCTCGCTATGCCTTCTTAACATTATTCAGCATGTATTGTTTCCACAAATTCCATTTACTTCTATAATATTTCCTCCTTCTCTTTTCTGAGATCCTACTTCCAGTGGCTTTATTTCTTTACGATATCCTTTGTATTTCGAAACAGATTTTGACTTTCATTTTCTACTATTTTTTTTTTGGCAGCCAATAAATTAAAATTAGTAAAGCCTTACTATGTCTAGGCAATTCAGATCCCATGTCACTGATCAAAAAATTATTTCCTTAGCTGCAGGTGTGGTGGACAGTGCCGTGGAGCCCTTTTGCCTAGGGCACCAGTTGATCTAAGGCCCTCCTGATCCTACCAAGATAAAAACGTATAACTTTCAACACTGTTTTGGCAGAATATCACATCCCCAGGTACCATGGCACAAGAAGCAAGCACAGATGACAGATTACATCATGGTTTAATATAAGTGCCATAACATAACATAGCATAACATAACATAACATAACATAACATGACATGACATGACATGACATGACATAACATAACACAACATAATAACATGCCATGGCATAACATAATATAGTATATCTCTGTATAGCACAATTCAACACAGTAAAGCACAGCATAGCATAGCATAGTACTATACACATAAATGCCACAATAGGGAGGCCTAGGACCAGAATTAAACCTAACTTTGCAGACAAAGAATGATACTTTTTTATAAGGTGAGAATACAATAAAGTATCTTAGTACAGAATCTCATGGTGCATTCTACAGCACCAATTTCAGGTGATATACATAATCTGCTGTACACTATAGGAGCTGTGCACTGCCCTGTGCAAAGCTAACTAATTGCATACTGGGGGATAAACATAAGCAACCTGCTGCACCCTGTAGGAACTGTGCACTGCCCTGGGCAAAGCTAAGTAACTGTATACTGGGACTAAACATAAACAACCTGCTGCGTCCTATAGTAACTATGCACAACCCTGAGCAAAGCTAACTAACTGCATACTGGGGCTAAATATAAACAACCTGCTGCACCCTGTAGGAACTGTGCACTGCCCTGTGCAAAGCTAACTAGCCGCATACTGGGGCTAAACATAAATAACGTGCTGCACCCTGTAGGAACTGTGCACTTTCCTGGGCAAAGCTAAGTAACTGTATACTGGGGATAAACATAAACAACCTGCTGCACCCTGCAGGATCTGTGCACAGCCCTGGGAATAGCTAACTGAGCTAATACAGTACAGTTACTGCTATGTCTAATCAAGAGCAGCACTGTATAGCCCATGTGTGTGTTGACATTAAATTACAAGGGCTTGCTAGAGTAAGGCACTGCACATCTGCATGCATTAATACTAATACTCTGCTCAGCACTGCTGAACTAAAAAGAGCATGTCCATCTGTACTGGGCTAGTGGGCCTGGATGCAAGGTCAAATTGAGAGAGTCAGTTCAAGTCTGGTAGCAGTCTTGCTCAGCTCAGAGAAGCCCAAGAAAGCAAAGGTCTAGAACTGCAATGATTTCCAATATAAAAACATCATAATCAACATCCAACTGAAAGAAATTCTGTTAATTATCCTGAAGTTGCTAGACTCTTACAGCAATAGCAGTTTCCACTCCTCTCCTACAGAAACACATTTTGCATTCAGCAGTAGAATTAAAATGTTTTTTTTTAAATAATTTAAAATGCTGTATGCTGATGTGATCATAAAGTACAGAGCAAAATGTTACAGCTCCATTCAGTAAGATCTGTTTCTTATCCCCCATGTGTGTTAACTATACCACACATACAAATATATAATTTGGTGGTTGCATTAGTGTCATAGTGTGCAGCTGTACAGTGTCATTCTAGTGTGCTTAGCACAGATGTGATCCTTATTAGTTCTACAATGTGCAGTACAAGCATAATAGTGTTTCTCAAACAATCAAGACCATGTTGCTGCATGTTGATGGCTCATTATATATTGCAGCCATTGATGCTTGCAGGCCTGTAAAATAAAGTCAAATATTTCTCTTCCTTACACAAATAAAATAAGCTTTTTCCTTGTGTGTTCTACTGTGCCCACCATAGCATTCTACTTAACAATACAATGGCATTTTAGCATGCACAACATGGATACTGCTGTGGCAACAGCAGGACAAAACTTAGATTATTGGTTCATACTCAGTCTGTTTTGGAATATATCATACCAGTTGCATAGACTTGGGAATGCTATTATAAAATGTCTTCAGTGAGCTAAGTGAGGTATGTAGATATGTAAAATAAAGTGAACTGCTCTTCTTACATCTGTGATAAACTAAGTTTTTCATCTGCCATCTGTTCTTCTGCAAGCAACATTTCTTTCTACTGAACAAACCAATGTTGCTGTAAGGCCACAGTACAGTTGTGAGCTTGTCAGTTCTGTGGCATGTGGTACATTGCAGCTTTGTACTAAACAGTAGAATGCTGCTCTAGTCAGCAGTGCACAGCTCTGGACATTATTGTTTCTATGACACACAGCACATAGCAACTTTGAACTATGAGTTCTGTGACGTATACCAGAGCACAGACAGAATTGTAACTCTTACATAATCAAGACAATGTTGCTGTAGGTTGATTCCTCATTATACACTGAATTAAGTAACATTAGCAAAATTGTCAGGTGCTATAATAGATTAATTTTGCTTATATACATAAAATAACTTTCAAAGCCCCATCTTTTATATCACAATCAGCACAGGTATCTGTTCAACAATTCTGTGAAGCCCTGCTACACACACACGCACACACACACACACACACACACACACACACACACACACACACACACACACACACACACACACACACACACACAGCTATAGCCTGCATTAGTTTTATGACACACAGTGCAATACATATAGAATTGCAATTCTCAGAAAGTCAAAATAATGTTGCTGTATTCTGCTTCCCTTTTTGCAGTGTATCTACTGATATTTGTACAAGTATAATAAAATGAAATGTTCTTATTATTTCATCAGAGATTGAAGAATACAAATGGCTTCCTTATTATTAAATTAACTGCAAATGTTCACGCCATATATATAAGTGGATAAGGACCCTCTTGCTGACAAGGAAAAGACAGTTGGTTTCCTAAAGGCATTACAAGTGAGTCTAGATTTGCTAGCTGAATTTTGAACTAAACAGACCTTTGGTAAATTATTTTGCTTTCTGGTAATTATTTTAAAATACTTTCATGTGGTTCAAACCAGTCCCTTAACCACCAGGAAGTTATTATAGTCACAAGTTATTCATTTGTAAATTTGCTATAGCCCAATGTTTCAGTGCACTCCATATTCAAAAAGTATTTGTTTCAATCTTTGACTAAAACAAAACGTTTCCTTATGATATAAGGATGCTATAGGACAAGCTCTGACTAAATTAGATATTTTTTTAAATTTAATTTATTTAAATTTAATTTAAAGAAAATAAATAAATCACAATCTGTTGGTAACCCCTCTACTAGCAACATAGATAATGCATAAATTCTGTAAATGTCCTACCTTATTTTGTTTGCTGCACTAAACATCAACATCTAACCACTAGCTGTACAATGGTAAGTTATTCTGCAGTCAGCTGTGGCCCCTTCCCCATTCTCACACTACAGCAATATTCTCCCCCTACCAAGACTGGCAGTAGCGGGTACTGCCCTGCTGCTACAGGTTCAGCCCAAAGTAAAAACTGACAAATTTCTTTAAATACCAGTCTGCTGGTAAAACATCTCCTGGATATATAGATAATACATCAATTCCCTCTGCTAAAGGCATACTTCATTTATAAGAATCCTCCCTTATTTCTATTTTATTAGGTAGTACAAAATTGCAAACCCCTCTGCTAGGCAGTCCAAATCCCATTTGTTTTACTTGCTTTTCTCTGTTAGGTGCCTACAACAGGTATAACTCTAGCTAGCTTGTTGTATACTATCCGATATCAGATGCCTACAGTAAGTATCCAGGTGACCACAGTCTGCCCTTACATCATCTGTTGCCAGCCTATTAACAGTAAACATTCTGATGCACTCTTTAAATGGTCACATGCTTACTGACCACTGCTTCCTTTTTACCACACTATGAATCTACTAAATTTGGAGTCTAGCTAGTTATCTAAACACACTGTCAGTACCCATCAGGTCATCAGTGCCTGCACTCACTTTATAGCAGGATGCCACTGAACAAAAATAGGTATTCTATGCTGAAGAACTTAACACATTTCTCCATAAGTTTCAAATAGCATAAGCCTAGCACAAAAATTCCTTAGTAGCACAAATGCACTCCATCACATATAACAACATATAACAACAAGTAATGCAAACGCTGCCAAGAAAAGTCACCAAGCTGGTGTACCTATGGATAGTTGGGCTACCCACTACACCTTGAAATATACTAATCACAGGTGACTTATTTGTGTGTCAAACAGATGCACCTCACTCTAGGCCTGAGCAAGGAAAGGGTGATAGGTAGATCCCTCTCAGGTGCCAGCACATGACAGGTTACTAGGGCTCTTGGGTTTCATCATCCCAGTTATCATAGTGCATGTCCATTATTTATGTTGGCGTGACTGACTTGAGATACTCATCCTTGGATTATATGACATAGTTGAACTCTTTACGTATGCACGCAAGCCTAGTATACAGCTAGTTTTGAACAGCATCATACCTTTGACAAGAAGGAAACAACATTATAAAGAGAAGATATTAACAACTAGATTAATATCTGGTGTCTTTGCAAGATGGCCCAGTATGCATCTGCCTAGATGGAGGTGGCTGACAATCATAACTGCTTTGCAAAGGATGGACTGCTCTCTGTCCTGATGGCTTTTCTATACTGGCAAGGACTTTCTCCATGCCTATAGTGCCTTTTCAGGCAGTGTCATTCTGCTTCATCTATTTACCTAGTCAAGCCCAGTACGGACAGTATGAAAGTACTGCTTCTCCGTGGTCGTAGCCTGAGTATCAACTTACCCTCCATCAAAGCTGACTTTGAAAAATACTGATTTCTGTATCATCACTGGAACTTGGTTCCATTACAACAGGGTTCAATGCCCTCTCCTGAGTGTGTCTGTAACAGGAGATGGTGTACCCACAGTCCTCTGCAGTTCCATCACATCTAGACTTACAGCAATGTAATGACCTTCATCTCCTAAATATGAATGGGATCCCTACCACATATTTGCCAACTACAGAATCCCTTCTATGATACCTTCTGCTCTAACCGGGGTGGAGCTAAGTTTGGGCTGTCCCAGTATCTGCTGCTGGGGGCATAATCTGCAGATGCCAGTGTTGTATATGTGCTGTGCTGGCACTGATTTATGAAAACCTGAGGATAGTGCAGCTTTTTAAATGCATCTGTGGTCATGCCTGAAGGACTCAGTGTGTGAGGATGTTGTAGTAACTGTAGAAAGCAGCTTGACTGTATCACAAATAGTCAAACTGAAGACTCATTTAAATGAAGACTCATTTGACTGAATCAGAATTGATAGAAAATTGTAGAATTCTTTAGACGGTATATGATGGTGTTGTTTTTATTATAGGAGTTATTAAGGAAATGAATCTAGAACAGTATGTGCGGATTGGCAATGGCCACCATCATGTCATTTCCTCTTATCTGTAGATATTTGTGTTTGCATGACAGCAGATTTACTGTGTTTGTGTGTGTGTGTGTGTGTGTGTGTGTGTGTGTGTGTGTGTGTTTTTCACCATAGTTGTGTGACTGTGGAGTCAGTATATATGTAAATAAGGGTGGTGTGGTGGGGAAAGCCCCCTTTTATGATGTAATTGTTGTGTAGAATGCTTTGCATCACACATCTATAGTCCATTGCGAGTTTTGGTGAATTTACAGGGAAAGGGAGAGCAAACTGATGGAAGATGTATATAGAAAGTCACAAGTATGCTAGAAGAGTGGAGACCATAAACTATGTGAGGCTAAGGGAGCTCTACTTTTATTTTTGTGGAAAAGATGAGAAAGAAAGAGCTGTGATGTGGGTGCAGAAGACATTCTGGAGACTGCAACTACTCTTGAGAAGGAAACACATTTTATTACATAATGTGGTCTTTAAAGCAGTTTGGAATTCCAGGAAATATAGACTGAGAGTTGTGACACAACTATTTGTGAAAAATTACATTCACTAGACAGACTAATAATCATCTCTGTAGTCTTCTTCATGTAATGTTTAAAATGGTGGTTTGTTTTCTTTAAATGGAGAATGTGTAGGCAAAAACTATTTAAAATGCTGAGGAAAAAGAAATGGACACTAGCAAGAATGAAGAATGTTTAGGACAAAAATAATTTCCAAGGACAGGAAGTCAGAACAAAAGGCCAAATGACAAGGATAAAAAGCACATTTAAAATAACTGAAGGACAACGTAAAGTAATTAACTTCAAGAAATAATGAATTGCTTCCATCAATGTAAAATGTAAAATCTTTGAAAAGCTAGAACCAGCTGGATGCTTTTGCAGTGAATGGTGGCTAGATAATTGAGGTTTATTCCTAGTTCTGACAAACAGATAACAAATAGGAGTATGGAAAAGGGAAAAAACGATGGTGTACAAAGGCAAGAAGAAGACAATTATCCAGCAGTCCATTCATTTCACTAGTGAGTTGAAATACCAGTCCCATCAGAGAAAGTGTATGTAGATTTAGAAATATTCACATGTGTATGTAGCATAGATGTTCTGCTGTGCCAAAATCTAAGACCTCTAAGATGTTCTGGTACCTTGATTATGAGGCATACTAGCTGTTTTGTCTAGGTAGAAACATTCACAATTGCATTGTGACAAAGAAATCAAATGCTTAGTGTGATATAAAAGTGTCTGGCAGAATTAGGGTATACAAAAAAACAGTCAGTGCATTATACCTTACTGCTTGCGACTGCCTCCTTTGTTGTTGCTGAAAGTGTATTCTTTTAAAATGTTGCAGGACAGTTCCCCTTTCCTTTAGGTGCTGTGACTTTGGAACTAAGTATTTTAAATTAGGGAATACATCCCAGGTGTGTAAACATTGCCATTCTACACAAATACATGATTTAAATTATTTATTTGATCAGTTTTTATTTTTGATTTTGAACAGATTTCCATCTTGTTATTTGTGACTACGACACGGAACCATTTTTCCTACAACTACACCTGGCAGTTGTTGCTTGAACATTAGCTCTTTATAGCTGATATCATCCGTACAAATTATTATGCACTAACAAACAGCTACATCAGTGATACATAGTTCATGTTCTTTGAAAAGATAGAAAAGTAGAATTATACACAATTGTTTTGACAATAAAAGAATACATAAGAGCAATATAAACAGGTCATACAGAATGTCATTTGTGGATGCAGGGGAAAGCCAGGAAGCAGTGTAAACTGTTTGAGGGAATGAAGGAGAAAGAGTAGAAAATACAGCATTGTGGGTTGAGAGCGCTAAACTGTTAGTAACGGTTTACAGATGTAGATATCATACAGAATACATGCTGTTTTTTTACAAAACCCATGGAATAAAGTACATTTCTGTACAACAGATTTTGTAAATGAACAGAAGGGAGTCAGACTGGATAAGGGTAGACATACTACACATAGGATGATAGGTACAAATCAGGAAAAAGACCCGCCAGGTCCAAAACCGAGAGCACAAACTAAACACACTGTAGTTTGTGCTCTAATTTCTTTGGCTTACACATAGGATGATAATATTTTCATGGGGCATTTGAATCAAGCCATGTTAGTTTTTTAACAGACTGTCAGGAATTAAGAGTTTATAGGAAATGTGCAATAAGTTACATACAGACACATTTTACGTTAGCAGAATTGGAAAACATATTACAAAGAAAATTTTAAGAAAACTGATGTATGGGATACAGATAGAGTTCTTTACGGATTTTATAATAAATTGCTGAAGAAAAAAATAATGAATGCGCTAAGGGAATAATGAGGTATATTTGTGTCAGACAACTGGAAAATACATTTTAAATATTATTTTGCATTTTTGGAAAAGTTAGAAAAAAAGCAGTAGATAGAACAATGGAGAGCTCCATAAGTGGTAAATGCTGATTACAATGTAATTAATAAAATATTGCAGATATGTGAACACATTTTGTGTATGATATAGTACTGGAGGCACAGCAAACAAGGGTACATAAACTGGAAGGTTTGGTTTTAAGGGAATTTTCATTACAAAGGAGAAAATGCTCACAGAAATTAGAGATGAATCAGTTTAAATTCATAAAGTTTTTGATAATACCTACCCTTACACTTTTGTGAGAACTTTTCATAGTTTATGTTTTTTTAAGTCTTTGTCTTGTTGGCACTATCATGTCCCATCCTGTCATCAGACTCTGATGAAGTTCATATTTTACTGTTCTGTGAATGAAAGGGTTTAGTTTCATTAAATGTATGTTTCCTGGGATGTTTATTATGCCTTTGTTGTTTTGTATTTTTTTAAAACAAAAATATAATGGAAACAGCTAGTTAATTTGGATTTGTCGGTGGGTTCCTGCCATCATCTCTGCCATAATTGATTGGCTTATCTGTTTCCCATGGGAAAAATAAGTAAGATAATTAAAAAGCAGCAATCAATATCATTTTTCTGCTCTCTGAGCTGTAGAGTAGACCTTCTGTCAGTGGTTATCATATATATATATATGCATAAATGAGTACATACAATGCCTTCCTCTGTGGGCTTGCACATTTGTGCATATTCTCCATGGGGATGTGGACTGGCAGATCCAAATGCATGTTTCTTGTCCATATGCAGTATTATGTGCACATCTCTTCCAGTAAGTGTTACCACTTCATCGGG